>NC_081184.1:158911282-158922280 GCF_029867415.1 Vicia villosa
TTCTAATTAATCATCATCTTTAATGCCAGTCACCCGTTGATAATCGTAAAACAACCGCGGTTCATGCGTCTCCTTTGGCTGCCAAACACACGCCTTGAACCTTTTATGTCGCTGCTTATCTCCTCGTGATGCTGCATCTCCACGGATCTAATGTCCTTCAATGACTTTTAAGCTATTTTTCGTGCATTTTGATATTTTTTTAAGTTTAAAACTTACCATAATTCTCTTCATAAATCAATGATTTAAGGATTACTTATTTATATTTAATCCTTTTATTTATATACGATTACTCCACTATTTTATTTGTGTGAGGTACTAAAAAATAGTATTTCTCACAGACAAAAATTAAAATTATAGAGAATTCATCTGTAGTATTTTGTCACTCTTTCGTTTGAGATGTGTTATTTGCATTATAACAATTTTCTTTAATGCTTTCGTTGCTTGAGTGGTAATTTTTTTAACCAATTTGTTCTAAACTTAGATTATTGAGCCTTTGTATTGAGAGTATTCTCTGTCTCATACGTATGTGATTATATGATTTTTAAAGGGTTCTCGCAAGTATTTGACAGTTATTTTATATTAAACAACATATGATTTGCGTTTTATTCGACTCTTATTGTGTTCCATCTTCTTTGCGAGAATTAAAATTTTTAATCAAACATGAATCTTATTTACCATTATTTTTAAGAGATGATACTGTTATGTTGATTTAAAATTTTCAACATTAATTATATATGTGGGGATGTAGCTCAAATGGTAGAGCGCTCGCTTTGCATGCGAGAGGTACAGGGTTCGATCCCCTGCATCTCCATAATAATTTCTCATTAACTTTTTGTCATTTAACAACGACCATGGTTTTGAAAATCTTATTGTGGACTTTGATTGGATTGTGTTCTCATTACATATGCTACCTTCGTCCCGAAGCTAGTATCAAAGTTACCTAAGTTACTCGAATTGAAAAAATGACAAACGGAAGACGTAAGTGTAATTTAGGAAATTAATCTTAGTAACTATTGACCTATTTTTATTTTCATAAATTCAAAGAGAGATAAAACTAATGAGGGAGTGATATACAGAATAAAATTAGAGAGTACAGTTGGAAGATACAGCTTGAAATTTCATTGCAAACTAATAGCAACATTATTTTGAGACAAACAATATTTTCAAATGTCACATTTATTTGAGGACTGCGAGATTATTAGATAATTGATAATTAAACTTTTTTTTCCTTCGCCTCAAATATATTTTGTTGTGAAATTGAAATGTTCAACCCATACCAAGAACTTCTCGTTTTGAAATCCCAAAATCTATCCCCCACGCCAAATAATTTGATGTGACGGTCAAAGAATATTGAAAATCAAAATAAATGACCTCTCACAAAAATTAATATTCCAAACATTATAACAAAGTCCACAAAAAGCAAGAGGAAGATAAAAAAATAGTACAAGAATTACTTATTTACACAGTTCAAATAAACCGCATTCACTCTTGGGAGAGACAAAACTCTCTAAATCACTATACTTCCAAAAGTTGTTACAAAGGATTACAAATGAGTACCTTGAAAACATCCGCCCTTGTTTCTAATAACAATACTTATTATCCACCAAAGTGTTTCTCATTCTCTGCAACTACTTATATATGAATCAAATAAACCCATTGTGTTTTGAAGTATCTCAAAATCCACTAAGATACCTCCAAAGGCTCCTCAAATTTCAAGAACTCTAAAGAGTATCTGCCGTTTTCTCTCTATTTCGGAGTACCACCACTTTTCTCTATCTTTTAGTCTTCACTTTATACTAAAATAAATTTAAAAAATAAAATGTATAAATTCTAGAATCCCAAAGATCCAATACACGTCTTAGACACGACGATCCATCAACATATGGTTCCATGAACTAAATCGACTAGATCAGATACTCACATACCACGCGATTCAGACCTACTTCTCAAGGACCTCTTCCCTCCACACCCGACCTCTATCACTTGAGTCTCGTAGATGTCACATGCTTGTTGTTTCTTCCTCCAACCACTAGAAATTTTTCGTCACTATATGCGCTGCCACGAGCCAGTTCCTCCTAAATTTTTTCTAATTAATCATCATCTTTAATGCCAGTCACCCGTTGATAATCGTAAAACAACCGCGGTTCATGCGTCTCCTTTGGCTGCCAAACACACGCCTTGAACCTTTTATGTCGCTGCTTATCTCCTCGTGATGCTGCATCTCCACGGATCTAATGTCCTTCAATGACTTTTAAGCTATTTTTCGTGCATTTTGATATTTTTTTAAGTTTAAAACTTACCATAATTCTCTTCATAAATCAATGATTTAAGGATTACTTATTTATATTTAATCCTTTTATTTATATATGATTACTCCACTATTTTATTTGTGTGAGGTACTAAAAAATAGTATTTCTCACAGACAAAAATTAAAAGTATAGAGAATTCATCTGTAGTATTTTTTCATTCTTTCGTTTGAGATGTGTTATTTGCATTATAACAATTTTCTTTAATGCTTTCGTTGCTTGAGTGGTAATTTTTTTAACCAATTTGTTCTAAACTTAGATTATTGAGCCTTTGTATTGAGAGTATTCTCCGTCTCATACGTATGTGATTATATGATTTTTAAAGGGTTGTCGCAAGTATTTGACAGTTATTTTATATTAAACAACATATGATTTGCGTTTTATTCGACTCTTATTGTGTTCCATCTTCTTTGCGAGAATTAAAATTTTTAATCAAACATGAAACTTATTTACCATTATTTTTAAGAGATTATACTCTTATGTTGATTTAAAATTTTCAACATTAATTATATATGTGGGGATGTAGCTCAAATGGTAGAGCGCTCGCTTTGCATGCGAGAGGTACAGGGTTCGATCCCCTGCATCTCCATAATAATTTCTTATTAACTTTTTGTCATTTGACAACGACCATGGTTTTTAAAATCTTATAGTGGACTTTGATTTGATTGTGTTCTCATTTCATATGCTACCTTCGTCCCGAAGCTAGTATCAAAGTTACCTAAGTTACTCGAATTGAAAAAATGACAAACGGAAGACGTAAGTGTAATTTAGGAAATTAATCTTAGTAACTATTGACCTATTTTTATTTTCATAAATTCAAAGAGAGATAAAACTAATGAGGGAGTGATATACAGAATAAAATTAGAGAGTACAGTTGGAAGATACAGCTTGAAATTTCATTGCAAACTAATAGCAACATTATTTTGAGACAAACAATATTTTCAAATGTCACATTTATTTGAGGACTGCGAGATTATTAGATAATTGATAATTAAATTTTTTTTCCTTCGCCTCAAATATATTTTGTTGTGAAATTGAAATGTTCAACCCATACCAAGAACTTCTCGTTTTGAAATCCCAAAATCTATCCCCCACGCCAAATAATTTGATGTGACGGTCAAAGAATATTGAAAATCAAAATAAATGACCTCTCACAAAAATTAATATTCCAAACATTATAACAAAGTCCACAAAAAGCAAGAGGAAGATAAAAAAATAGTACAAGAATTACTTATTTACACAGTTCAAATAAACCGCATTCACTCTTGGGAGAGACAAAACTCTCTAAATCACTATACTTCCAAAAGTTGTTACAAAGGATTACAAATGAGTACCTTGAAAACATCCGCCCTTGTTTCTAATAACAATACTTATTATCCACAAAAGTGTTTCTCATTCTCTGCAACTACTTATATATGAATCAAATAAACCCATTGTGTTTTGAAGTATCTCAAAATCCACTAAGATACCTCCAAAGGCTCCTCAAATTTCAAGAACTCTAAAGAGTATCTGCCGTTTTCTCTCTATTTCGGAGTACCACCACTTTTCTCTATCTTTTAGTCTTCACTTTATACTAAAATAATTTTAAAAAATAAAATGTATAAATTCTAGAATCCCAAAGATCCAATACACGTCTTAGACACGACGCTCCATCAACATATGGTTCCATGAACTAAATCGACTAGATCAGATACTCACATACCACGCGATTCAGACCTACTTCTCAAGGACCTCTTCCCTCCACACCCGACCTCTATCACTTGAGTCTCGTAGATGTCACATGCTTGTTGTTTCTTCCTCCAACCACTAGAAATTTTTCGTCACTATATGCGCTGCCACGAGCCAGTTCCTCCTAAATTTTTTCTAATTAATCATCATCTTTAATGCCAGTCACCCGTTGATAATCGTAAAACAACCGCGGTTCATGCGTCTCCTTTGGCTGCCAAACACACGCCTTGAACCTTTTATGTCGCTGCTTATCTCCTCGTGATGCTGCATCTCCACGGATCTAATGTCCTTCAATGACTTTTAAGCTATTTTTCGTGCATTTTGATATTTTTTTAAGTTTAAAACTTACCATAATTCTCTTCATAAATCAATGATTTAAGGATTACTTATTTATATTTAATCCTTTTATTTATATATGATTACTCCACTATTTTATTTGTGTGAGGTACTAAAAAATAGTATTTCTCACAGACAAAAATTAAAAGTATAGAGAATTCATCTGTAGTATTTTTTCATTCTTTCGTTTGAGATGTGTTATTTGCATTATAACAATTTTCTTTAATGCTTTCGTTGCTTGAGTGGTAATTTTTTTAACCAATTTGTTCTAAACTTAGATTATTGAGCCTTTGTATTGAGAGTATTCTCCGTCTCATACGTATGTGATTATATGATTTTTAAAGGGTTGTCGCAAGTATTTGACAGTTATTTTATATTAAACAACATATGATTTGCGTTTTATTCGACTCTTATTGTGTTCCATCTTCTTTGCGAGAATTAAAATTTTTAATCAAACATGAAACTTATTTACCATTATTTTTAAGAGATTATACTCTTATGTTGATTTAAAATTTTCAACATTAATTATATATGTGGGGATGTAGCTCAAATGGTAGAGCGCTCGCTTTGCATGCGAGAGGTACAGGGTTCGATCCCCTGCATCTCCATAATAATTTCTTATTAACTTTTTGTCATTTGACAACGACCATGGTTTTTAAAATCTTATAGTGGACTTTGATTTGATTGTGTTCTCATTTCATATGCTACCTTCGTCCCGAAGCTAGTATCAAAGTTACCTAAGTTACTCGAATTGAAAAAATGACAAACGGAAGACGTAAGTGTAATTTAGGAAATTAATCTTAGTAACTATTGACCTATTTTTATTTTCATAAATTCAAAGAGAGATAAAACTAATGAGGGAGTGATATACAGAATAAAATTAGAGAGTACAGTTGGAAGATACAGCTTGAAATTTCATTGCAAACTAATAGCAACATTATTTTGAGACAAACAATATTTTCAAATGTCACATTTATTTGAGGACTGCGAGATTATTAGATAATTGATAATTAAATTTTTTTTCCTTCGCCTCAAATATATTTTGTTGTGAAATTGAAATGTTCAACCCATACCAAGAACTTCTCGTTTTGAAATCCCAAAATCTATCCCCCACGCCAAATAATTTGATGTGACGGTCAAAGAATATTGAAAATCAAAATAAATGACCTCTCACAAAAATTAATATTCCAAACATTATAACAAAGTCCACAAAAAGCAAGAGGAAGATAAAAAAATAGTACAAGAATTACTTATTTACACAGTTCAAATAAACCGCATTCACTCTTGGGAGAGACAAAACTCTCTAAATCACTATACTTCCAAAAGTTGTTACAAAGGATTACAAATGAGTACCTTGAAAACATCCGCCCTTGTTTCTAATAACAATACTTATTATCCACAAAAGTGTTTCTCATTCTCTGCAACTACTTATATATGAATCAAATAAACCCATTGTGTTTTGAAGTATCTCAAAATCCACTAAGATACCTCCAAAGGCTCCTCAAATTTCAAGAACTCTAAAGAGTATCTGCCGTTTTCTCTCTATTTCGGAGTACCACCACTTTTCTCTATCTTTTAGTCTTCACTTTATACTAAAATAATTTTAAAAAATAAAATGTATAAATTCTAGAATCCCAAAGATCCAATACACGTCTTAGACACGACGCTCCATCAACATATGGTTCCATGAACTAAATCGACTAGATCAGATACTCACATACCACGCGATTCAGACCTACTTCTCAAGGACCTCTTCCCTCCACACCCGACCTCTATCACTTGAGTCTCGTAGATGTCACATGCTTGTTGTTTCTTCCTCCAACCACTAGAAATTTTTCGTCACTATATGCGCTGCCACGAGCCAGTTCCTCCTAAATTTTTTCTAATTAATCATCATCTTTAATGCCAGTCACCCGTTGATAATCGTAAAACAACCGCGGTTCATGCGTCTCCTTTGGCTGCCAAACACACGCCTTGAACCTTTTATGTCGCTGCTTATCTCCTCGTGATGCTGCATCTCCACGGATCTAATGTCCTTCAATGACTTTTAAGCTATTTTTCGTGCATTTTGATATTTTTTTAAGTTTAAAACTTACCATAATTCTCTTCATAAATCAATGATTTAAGGATTACTTATTTATATTTAATCCTTTTATTTATATATGATTACTCCACTATTTTATTTGTGTGAGGTACTAAAAAATAGTATTTCTCACAGACAAAAATTAAAAGTATAGAGAATTCATCTGTAGTATTTTTTCATTCTTTCGTTTGAGATGTGTTATTTGCATTATAACAATTTTCTTTAATGCTTTCGTTGCTTGAGTGGTAATTTTTTTAACCAATTTGTTCTAAACTTAGATTATTGAGCCTTTGTATTGAGAGTATTCTCCGTCTCATACGTATGTGATTATATGATTTTTAAAGGGTTGTCGCAAGTATTTGACAGTTATTTTATATTAAACAACATATGATTTGCGTTTTATTCGACTCTTATTGTGTTCCATCTTCTTTGCGAGAATTAAAATTTTTAATCAAACATGAAACTTATTTACCATTATTTTTAAGAGATTATACTCTTATGTTGATTTAAAATTTTCAACATTAATTATATATGTGGGGATGTAGCTCAAATGGTAGAGCGCTCGCTTTGCATGCGAGAGGTACAGGGTTCGATCCCCTGCATCTCCATAATAATTTCTTATTAACTTTTTGTCATTTGACAACGACCATGGTTTTTAAAATCTTATAGTGGACTTTGATTTGATTGTGTTCTCATTTCATATGCTACCTTCGTCCCGAAGCTAGTATCAAAGTTACCTAAGTTACTCGAATTGAAAAAATGACAAACGGAAGACGTAAGTGTAATTTAGGAAATTAATCTTAGTAACTATTGACCTATTTTTATTTTCATAAATTCAAAGAGAGATAAAACTAATGAGGGAGTGATATACAGAATAAAATTAGAGAGTACAGTTGGAAGATACAGCTTGAAATTTCATTGCAAACTAATAGCAACATTATTTTGAGACAAACAATATTTTCAAATGTCACATTTATTTGAGGACTGCGAGATTATTAGATAATTGATAATTAAATTTTTTTTCCTTCGCCTCAAATATATTTTGTTGTGAAATTGAAATGTTCAACCCATACCAAGAACTTCTCGTTTTGAAATCCCAAAATCTATCCCCCACGCCAAATAATTTGATGTGACGGTCAAAGAATATTGAAAATCAAAATAAATGACCTCTCACAAAAATTAATATTCCAAACATTATAACAAAGTCCACAAAAAGCAAGAGGAAGATAAAAAAATAGTACAAGAATTACTTATTTACACAGTTCAAATAAACCGCATTCACTCTTGGGAGAGACAAAACTCTCTAAATCACTATACTTCCAAAAGTTGTTACAAAGGATTACAAATGAGTACCTTGAAAACATCCGCCCTTGTTTCTAATAACAATACTTATTATCCACAAAAAGTGTTTCTCATTCTCTGCAACTACTTATATATGAATCAAATAAACCCATTGTGTTTTGAAGTATCTCAAAATCCACTAAGATACCTCCAAAGGCTCCTCAAATTTCAAGAACTCTAAAGAGTATCTGCCGTTTTCTCTCTATTTCGGAGTACCACCACTTTTCTCTATCTTTTAGTCTTCACTTTATACTAAAATAATTTTAAAAAATAAAATGTATAAATTCTAGAATCCCAAAGATCCAATACACGTCTTAGACACGACGCTCCATCAACATATGGTTCCATGAACTAAATCGACTAGATCAGATACTCACATACCACGCGATTCAGACCTACTTCTCAAGGACCTCTTCCCTCCACACCCGACCTCTATCACTTGAGTCTCGTAGATGTCACATGCTTGTTGTTTCTTCCTCCAACCACTAGAAATTTTTCGTCACTATATGCGCTGCCACGAGCCAGTTCCTCCTAAATTTTTTCTAATTAATCATCATCTTTAATGCCAGTCACCCGTTGATAATCGTAAAACAACCGCGGTTCATGCGTCTCCTTTGGCTGCCAAACACACGCCTTGAACCTTTTATGTCGCTGCTTATCTCCTCGTGATGCTGCATCTCCACGGATCTAATGTCCTTCAATGACTTTTAAGCTATTTTTCGTGCATTTTGATATTTTTTTAAGTTTAAAACTTACCATAATTCTCTTCATAAATCAATGATTTAAGGATTACTTATTTATATTTAATCCTTTTATTTATATATGATTACTCCACTATTTTATTTGTGTGAGGTACTAAAAAATAGTATTTCTCACAGACAAAAATTAAAAGTATAGAGAATTCATCTGTAGTATTTTTTCATTCTTTCGTTTGAGATGTGTTATTTGCATTATAACAATTTTCTTTAATGCTTTCGTTGCTTGAGTGGTAATTTTTTTAACCAATTTGTTCTAAACTTAGATTATTGAGCCTTTGTATTGAGAGTATTCTCCGTCTCATACGTATGTGATTATATGATTTTTAAAGGGTTGTCGCAAGTATTTGACAGTTATTTTATATTAAACAACATATGATTTGCGTTTTATTCGACTCTTATTGTGTTCCATCTTCTTTGCGAGAATTAAAATTTTTAATCAAACATGAAACTTATTTACCATTATTTTTAAGAGATTATACTCTTATGTTGATTTAAAATTTTCAACATTAATTATATATGTGGGGATGTAGCTCAAATGGTAGAGCGCTCGCTTTGCATGCGAGAGGTACAGGGTTCGATCCCCTGCATCTCCATAATAATTTCTTATTAACTTTTTGTCATTTGACAACGACCATGGTTTTTAAAATCTTATAGTGGACTTTGATTTGATTGTGTTCTCATTTCATATGCTACCTTCGTCCCGAAGCTAGTATCAAAGTTACCTAAGTTACTCGAATTGAAAAAATGACAAACGGAAGACGTAAGTGTAATTTAGGAAATTAATCTTAGTAACTATTGACCTATTTTTATTTTCATAAATTCAAAGAGAGATAAAACTAATGAGGGAGTGATATACAGAATAAAATTAGAGAGTACAGTTGGAAGATACAGCTTGAAATTTCATTGCAAACTAATAGCAACATTATTTTGAGACAAACAATATTTTCAAATGTCACATTTATTTGAGGACTGCGAGATTATTAGATAATTGATAATTAAATTTTTTTTCCTTCGCCTCAAATATATTTTGTTGTGAAATTGAAATGTTCAACCCATACCAAGAACTTCTCGTTTTGAAATCCCAAAATCTATCCCCCACGCCAAATAATTTGATGTGACGGTCAAAGAATATTGAAAATCAAAATAAATGACCTCTCACAAAAATTAATATTCCAAACATTATAACAAAGTCCACAAAAAGCAAGAGGAAGATAAAAAAATAGTACAAGAATTACTTATTTACACAGTTCAAATAAACCGCATTCACTCTTGGGAGAGACAAAACTCTCTAAATCACTATACTTCCAAAAGTTGTTACAAAGGATTACAAATGAGTACCTTGAAAACATCCGCCCTTGTTTCTAATAACAATACTTATTATCCACAAAAAGTGTTTCTCATTCTCTGCAACTACTTATATATGAATCAAATAAACCCATTGTGTTTTGAAGTATCTCAAAATCCACTAAGATACCTCCAAAGGCTCCTCAAATTTCAAGAACTCTAAAGAGTATCTGCCGTTTTCTCTCTATTTCGGAGTACCACCACTTTTCTCTATCTTTTAGTCTTCACTTTATACTAAAATAATTTTAAAAAATAAAATGTATAAATTCTAGAATCCCAAAGATCCAATACACGTCTTAGACACGACGCTCCATCAACATATGGTTCCATGAACTAAATCGACTAGATCAGATACTCACATACCACGCGATTCAGACCTACTTCTCAAGGACCTCTTCCCTCCACACCCGACCTCTATCACTTGAGTCTCGTAGATGTCACATGCTTGTTGTTTCTTCCTCCAACCACTAGAAATTTTTCGTCACTATATGCGCTGCCACGAGCCAGTTCCTCCTAAATTTTTTCTAATTAATCATCATCTTTAATGCCAGTCACCCGTTGATAATCGTAAAACAACCGCGGTTCATGCGTCTCCTTTGGCTGCCAAACACACGCCTTGAACCTTTTATGTCGCTGCTTATCTCCTCGTGATGCTGCATCTCCACGGATCTAATGTCCTTCAATGACTTTTAAGCTATTTTTCGTGCATTTTGATATTTTTTTAAGTTTAAAACTTACCATAATTCTCTTCATAAATCAATGATTTAAGGATTACTTATTTATATTTAATCCTTTTATTTATATATGATTACTCCACTATTTTATTTGTGTGAGGTACTAAAAAATAGTATTTCTCACAGACAAAAATTAAAAGTATAGAGAATTCATCTGTAGTATTTTTTCATTCTTTCGTTTGAGATGTGTTATTTGCATTATAACAATTTTCTTTAATGCTTTCGTTGCTTGAGTGGTAATTTTTTTAACCAATTTGTTCTAAACTTAGATTATTGAGCCTTTGTATTGAGAGTATTCTCCGTCTCATACATATGTGATTATATGATTTTTAAAGGGTTGTCGCAAGTATTTGACAGTTATTTTATAT